>NW_024342467.1:1394557-1442688 GCF_902729225.1 Pteropus medius | reverse complement strand
AAATTTTAATTTTAAAACCTCTTTCTGATTGGACAGTCTGGGGAAGAGATAGAGGAAACCATAAAAATGTAAAAAAGGGTGGGATAAAAGCAAACAAAGTGAAGAGGAAAAACAACCCTATAAACATGTCTCTTTACCAAAATTTTAGATATATTAAAAAAAAATTGTTTATAAAGTTAACAAAATCAACAATCAGAAAATAAACTCCAGGAAAAAATTATTTTATAGACATATAAGAAAAAACTTCAATGTGTATATGTTCAAATTGCTTAACAAGATAAATTTAGGGTGATCTTTTATGTAATAAAACTACTGCAAAATAAGAACACACCAAATAAAAAAGAAAAGTAAAATATATAAGAAAAATAATTAGAAATCTTGGGGAAAAGTATAACAACCCCCAAAAATGCAACTTAACTCTGTACTGGACACAAAGAAAGAATTAATGACCGGGAAAAATATATACTTAAAAATACATTCAGAATGTACTTATGACTTTATCTGGAAATCAGTATATTTAGACAAAGATAAATAAAAATTAATAAAAGATAAATGAACGCTTTGCAGCTATACTATCCAGTATAGCAGTCACTAGCCATATGTGATTATTTAGATATAAATTTTTTAAACTTCAATAACATTTTAGTCCTTCAATCATAGTAGGACTTTTTAATGCTCAATAGCCACATATGGCTCTTGACTACTATATTGGACAAAGCATATACAGGACATTTCCATCATCTCAAAAAAATAATTGGTTTGGACAATATTGCTATGCAAATAATAAATGATAAAATATGAGATTCAAATGTCCATAAAAACAATGAAAAGATTGGTGGAAAAGCAATATTAGAGCAAATGATGTCTAAGCCTTTTGCCATCCCGAGGTTGAAAATATGCTTAAATTTTCAAAAATAAAAATGGATCTTAACCCAAAGTAACTAATGAATATTATGATTAAGGAGAAAACATCTTAGAAGCTGTCAATGACAGAGCACTGTAAGTTATAGCAATTGGAATGGCGGCTGATTTAACATTAGTAACAACTGATGCCAGAAAACTAAGTAGTAATATTGTCAAGATGCTGAAGGAAATTGTCTGCAAACTTAGAATTTTGTATTTTACCAAACTACTAGTCAAGGATAAGGGCAAAATAAAGACATTTCCTTACAGACACAATGAAGGAGAACTTTCTACCTTCAGATCAACACTGAAAGTAATTTGCATTTATTAAATAATGCACTTTCACAAATAATAAAATTGATAGCAGTTAAGATTATAAAGCATGTACTGCATGCCAGTCTAAGTGACATTCCTTAAAATGAAACACACACATGCACGCGTGCACACACACACACACAATCTGTGAGGCTGGTACCAGTCATATCTCTATTTTATAGGTAATGATGAAATTAAGAAATTAAGGCATAAAGAATCATGCATCTAATATATTGTAAAACTACAATTCAAACAGATATCCTAGTTCCATGGATAATTCTCTTTTTAACTATGTTGTTTTACTAGAAACTCAGATGTAGGTTTAAAGGAAAAAAGAAGAAAAGAAAAAATGCAAAAATAAGCTTTTAAGAAATAAAAAATCCCAGAGGTATAAAACATAAGAATACTAAATTAATAATACTAATACATGTATTCTGTGCCATTTGAAATGTTAGATGATGAGGTCACATCATGCTGCATAAAATGATAAATTTTTAAATTGACTCCAGAAAAGGAATAAAAAATTCTCAGTGGTCTGTATTACTCAGGATTCTGACAGAAACAGGTAATATATGAAGAATTAAGGGAAGAGAATTTCCTGAAGAGTCTCTTTATGGAGACCTAACGTAACCAGTTACAATGGAAATACCCACAGTTAGCTGCTACAGAAAGAACTTGTTAGCACCTCTAAGGAACGGAAAGGAGCTGTTTAGTCAGAACCCAGTGAGAATTAGAGCTAAGGAAAGGATACAGCTAGAAATATTTGAGCAAAAAGACAGAGTACAAAATAGAGAAAAGTAGAGATGAATCTGGAGGACAGTTGTAAAAAAATAATTTGGTAAATAAAATTATTCCCTTTAAAAATAAACCAGAAAAATGATGGATCATATGTTTGTATAGGCAAATCTTGAAGTATGTTCAAGGAAACAATAATAATTATTCTATACAAAGAAAACAGAGATAAGAAAAGGTACCCAAACTCATTTTAATAGTCCCATATAATCTTGATTCCAAACTAGACATCGCAAGAAAAATACCACAAACAAAATTAGTTAGATATAAAATATATATAATACTTTTTTATCAAGTGTCAGAGGAGTATAAGGATAGTTTACCATCAGAAAATCCATCATTATAATTGCCAACATTAACACACAGAAAATATGATTCTTTCAATAGGTACAGAGAAATATTTGTTTAAAATTTCACTCTCAGTTATCATACAAACTCTTTGAAAATTAGGAATGTAAAAAAAAAATTTAGCCAGACTAAGTTTATTAAAAACCAAAGAAAACGAAAAAGCAATTTTTGCAATGACTCTGAAAGTAGTCAATATTGATAAACCTATTTTTTAAATTTTATATATGCAAAATAGTATTTCAGTGGGTTTTATTTTATCCTATTCTTATGTTTGAGTCTGAGCATCTTTTTATATCTTTAAGTGACATTTGGATTTCTTTTTTATTCATATATTACTAACTTTCTATTGCAACATACTTCATTTTTCTAATTTCTAGGAGTCATGAGTAGGGTATGAGAAGAACTTTCAGTAAATCGAGTCTGGATTTTGTAAGATAAGAAAACCTTCCTAACACAAAGGAGGTAAAAGAATTTGCTAATATCTTCCTCTAAGAATGCTCATATTTCCTTTTTATATTTGAAGCTTGTATTCGTTTTGTATTTTTCTCGATCTTCATTTGAAGTATGACTCCAACTTTTCTTTTTCCATAATTGCACCTAATGTTCTATTCTCATTTATTGAAGAGCCCATCTTTACTCCATTGATGTGAGATGCTGCCTTTATCCTATACAAAGCGGCTATATCATGTCAAAGTAAGTTTATGCCAAAACTGAGTGCCCTACCCCTCCAACTTAACAATAAGCTTGAATCCTTGGACATGTAAAACAAAGGAGGAAGGAGAAAAAAAGATTGTTGAAATGAACATAACTGAGATAGAAACTATATTCGTCATAGCAGCTGCTTCTGTGTATGGTTGTCACTAAGTCATAAAACTGGTTGTCAGTAAGTCATAAAATTGTACTTTAATTTTTTTCATAATTATTTTTATAAAATAATACTTAAAGTAAATATAAGTGTTTACAGTTTTTTTCCCCCAAGGTGGCTATACAGGTGTTTATTTTATTAGTTTTTGAACTTTCATAACATTTTAAATAAAATTCAAAATGAAAAGAAAAATTGGAAAAAAATAAATGAGAAGTCCTAACTTTTACTCTGGCAGAGAAGGCAATGAAGAGTGGAATTGGCAATATGCTTAGGCAGATAGAGTCCTGTAAGAGGTGGGCACTTTTAATCCTGAATCTTTTAAAAATGTTGTCTATCATGTATTCTTTTCATAGCGCTAACATTAATGAGCCCAGCAAAACTAGGAGTAGCATAACTCAGCAGGGGTTTGAATTCGGGCTCTGCCAATTTCTTTTGTGTGACCATGATTCATACTTCTCAGTTTTAGTTATATTATCTGTATTGTGAGGTTATTATATAACCTATATTACAGAAATGATAAGAATAAATCAGGTAAAAAATGCTTTAAAAAAAAAGCATAGCTCAGAACCTGGTATATAGTAAATATTTTCTGGATAATCGTTAATATTTGTTATAATTATTCTTCCCAACTTTCCCTACCCACATCTAACATAACAATTTTAAAGTGTGGAAACAGGTTTATTTTTGTGCTTGTCTTGCTAATGGTCCTGATATAATTGTGATTTTCTTTTCCTTCTTTTCCCTACTGCTACCCCATACATTATGATAAACACAAAAACATGATGTTAATTTTGAAAAGTACTATTTTTGCATACAACAGGAAAATACTACTGTTTCCTTTTCAGGAGAAATTTAGAGAATTAGACAAAGAAAAACAGTAACATTTAATTGTTCTAAAATATCTTAGTGTTTTGTACTTTGTGTAGCAACACTTCCCACATTTTTTTCTCTGTAGACAAAGCTACATAAGACTAACTTAAAATGGCCCTATGAAAATTCATCACCTTTTCTTAAGACTATTTTTCTTTTTCTTTTCTTTCTTTCTTTCCTTCCTTCTTTCTTTCTTTCTTTCTTTCCTCACTCTCTCTCTCTTTATTCCTTCCTTCCTTCCTTCCTTCCTTCCTTCCTTCCTTCTTCCTTCCTTCCTTCCTTCCTTCCTTCCTTCCTTCCTTCTTTCTTTCTTTTCTTTTCTTTCTTTTTGCTTAATTATACAAAAACTCATTGAGTATCCTCAATCTTTCTCATAGAAATAGAATAAGAGTGGCTAAGTCTCTGTTTGGCTCAGGCCTCTTGGGAAACAGGCATAAAGCATCGTTTATTAGTTCCAGAACATAAATTACACTTAAGTAATCTCTAAATTTTAGAGGACGTTTTAGATAAAAAAGAGTTTATCTTCAATTTTGTCTTTAAGGACATCTTCTATTAAAAATATATCATCTAACTTTAAATAATTTTAAAAAGAATTTTTTAACATTTAAAAATATTCTAAGGCTGAATTTTATTTCAATGCTGCAGATTTGATATTGATAGTTAATGATTAAAAAATTAATGTGACTAATGATTAATCATGATTAATTTATAATGATTAAATAGTTAATGATTAATGGGGTAAAAGGGATCAAATATGTGGTGACATTAAATAATTAAAAATGATTAAATAAATAAAAGTGTTTGGAATAAAAATCAAAAACTCTTTATAATAATCATAGGTCAGAATAATTTACAATAAATATTTATTTTTAAGAATCTACCCCTATCAGCACAAATACACTTGGTCTAGAGATGCACGCTATTATCCAACTTTGAAACAAGAATGGTCATTGCAGAATGAAGTAATTATTATTTTGTTTTCCAAAGTGTACAATGGAAAGTTGAGTAAGTAGCAGTCAATCGTACATGTTTGACTATAGCAAAAAGGCAAATACTATGTCCTGGCATTTTGTCAGATTTACAAGTGTTCTATTATATAATTCAGATATGATGTATAGATTATTAAAAGGTACTTTTATCACTTGCTTTTCACCTGTTCTTGGAGGATTTGCTATGAAAATACATATTTAAGTTATATAAAATAAAGTCTTATCCACAGTTCATTAGGTTAAAAAGTTTAGCCAAGAAATTAGTGCTGAAAATCTGTTTGATATTTTGGGTTTTAATGAGATTTAAATGTTTAGTGCTATATAATTGAATGATTTAAGAACAATTACCTATTTAACAAGAATGTATTCACTATTATGTGTAGCAATGGTATCTTTCATATGTCTATATTAACCTATGTTTATAGAGATAAATAAATACATAAATAAGTACTCAATTATGAAGCTAAAATTTTCCTAAATAAATGACATCTAACATGGTCACCATCACTCAGACATTTTTAAGATGCCTTACCACTGACTTTCTGTAAGGTCTTGGGAAGAAATTTTAAAAGAACTTTAATATTGATATCAAATATTAGATATAAAGAACTAATTTTTAAGTAATTGCAATTCAATGTTTTTTCAACTAAAAAAGAATCATCAAAATTTATTAGCTATTTTTTTAATATTAGAAAAAGACTTAGGTTTTATGAACTCTGACGACTGAAATTTTAATGGGGAGGAATCCCAATGGACAAAGTTCAAACAGAATATCAGCTAGTAAATATGGTATGTTGTCTCTGTTTATAACCACAAAAAAGAATACTACTTATACTTTTAATTATAATTAGAATTAGGAGAGTCAATTGTTAGAAATATTTTAACTTTAAGAAAACTTCAACTCTATAAGAAGAACATTCTGTGACCTTTGTCTCAATCAAATGATCATATAAACACTTCTGAATAATCACTGCTTTTACACAATGCATAAAACATACTGATTTTCACATAGCATTTAGGTATTCTTTCAATATTATTGTAGAAAAAGCATGTAACAGATTTTACATGAGAATGTCTTCATGATTATGTTTAAATTTTATTTAGCAATGCTTGTACTACCTGAGATTTTCATAGACATATTTTGATTTTCAGTATTTAAAAGCCATATCTTATTAAGACAACCAAAGTAGGGGCTGGGAGGATGGTACTAAGGTGATACAGAAAATCATAAAAGGATATAAAAAAAAATACAGTACTAATTAAAGAAAATATTTCCAAAAATTCAACATGCCAGGACTGGAGATTTGTAGCTGATAGTTTATAAAACTATACATAAAAATCAACATATAAATTATTTCGCAAGATATTTGCCAATACTTTTCGTCTAAAAAGTTATCTTGATGTTGAAAAATTTTGGACCAATGTAACTTATCTTTCCCTTCAAAGGCAACATTTACTCAGTTGAATTTTATGCACTTAGGAAAAAAACACAAAGTTTTAAGTACCAAAACAATTTTAAGAACATATTCTGTGTATATTGATACACCTTTGGTAAAATTTTATAACAGAGATACTTGTTAAAATCTACCCTTTCATAGAGCATTTTATTTTGTTAAAAATACTCATTAGTGATATTTAAACATTATCCTAGAAATTGCCTGGTAAGATGTAAATGGTAAAATGTAAGTGCTGCCTAATGTATAAAATCATTTTATTAATTAAATTCAGTATGACATATTGTAAAAAATAATCACCTGAAGAACTGAGTATTAAAGTAGCCCCTTTCTCTAATGTACTTAAAATATGTTGTCTTTTATCTTTGAGATCAAACATAACTATAATTATGCTATGCTTAAATGTAGATGAGATTTAAACCTTGCATAAGGCAACTGGGTTTATCAAAATTTTTCTAGATTTTTGCTAATTCCTGTTTTTTAGACTATGATTTGTCACTGTTATATTAAAAGCTACAAGAATTGGAGACAAATCAATCTTGTTAACAAATTGCCCTGAAACTTTAAATTATTAAATTCAGTCTTGCTTCAAGTTTATTATTTGTATCATTAAAAGGCATGTTGTTATGATTTGATGGTTTATAATTCTCTATAAAGACAGTTTGATAAAGAAAAATATTTAGTCCATCCTAGCTAATAATGGGTCCACAGTATGGATAACTCTGTTTTAGCCAAACTCTTCTTTGTGAATTTCCTTTCCTAGCCTTTTCAAGGACAATTGTAGGTGTGCCAAAAAGCACTAAGCCACAGCACATCCTTGATGGATTTCACAAGTCCGTCCTCTTCAAAACAAGTGTAATTCAGATTCAATTTCTTGACATGAAGCAACATTACAACATGCTTTGAGTAATTTTTTATGTGTTATGTCAATTAGAGAGCTTAGGGTCACTGAATATACAGCTAGATGTTACTAATTACAAAACCTTCCAATGGTAATTAAAAATCTATTATAATTAATGACAAAATGTTAAAAGGAGTCAGTTATCTCAGCAATTGGAGCATTTTACATAAATTAGTACACTTACTTCCCATTACCAGTCCAAACGGATTAAAAATCATTTTGTGGAAAGGTAGTATGTTTGTATTTAATGAAAAGTGGAATGGAGAAATGAAGCAAGCATCTGAATAATTTAGTGTCTTTGTTCTTTAACTCTACTTGAAATATTCAGATATTTAGTATATTTTTCTATAATTATATGTCTATGTAAATTTTATCTTCAATATATAAATGTAAATTTCTACTTGTTAGTTTCAGTCATTTAAATTAACATATCAAATCCTTTAAAATTTTGTGATTAAAAAATCAATAAAGATTATTTAGCATTATTAAAACATAAAAATGCACATAGCCCATGATACTAACAGAGAGACAACATTGATGCTGTCAAAGAAAAATTGCATTAAATTGAGTAAAAAGTTGAGGAAGACAAAAAGTCTTTAAGACTTGGGAATAGAGGAGAGAGCTTGAAATCAGCTCCCTTGAAATAAAAAGTAAGAGAGTTTTAAGCACTGGGGTGAACTTGTGGGAAAATAGTAGAAGACTTTGGGGGTAATGTAGAAGCCTTATTTTTCTTGATGATCATATTTCAAAGGGTTGGACCCAGGTCTTAGAAAAAGACATTCCCCTGTTGTGAAATTGGCAAGAATCTGGGAGATACTTTACATCTCGAAGGCGCACAGAAACAATTTCTAATTGTTAAGTGTTCTAAAGTGAATGATCTAAGAAAAGAGAGGTCAGGGACCTAGAGTGAAGAAGAAACCTGTCTAAAGTTTAGTCAAGCAGAAGAGAATATGAAGGCCATCTTGGGTAGCTCTGAATATTCATAACACTCTCTAACTTAAAATATTACTTGAGTTTCTTTCTAATGATAGCAGACAGTAAATTTCTCATGTGAGTATAAATCAGATATCTTCCGGTTAATGTACAAGCTTTAAACATAAACTTGAACGTTTTGACCCTCACATAAGTATGTGGTCTTTTTTAGGAAAAGAAAGTCTTTGAACTAATAAATTGCTATTTCAAAATTAACCAGAAAATGTATGAATACCCTGCTAGAGAATGTTTTTTTTTCCACTTTCCATTTCCCCCCCAAGATTAGTACACATAATAAGTAAAAATAACAATAAAATTTTCTAAAATAAAATAAAATAAAATAAATAGTAAGTGGATCTTAACTTTCATAATTATTTTCCTATCAATAGTCATAAAATATAGAAAATTAACTAATTTTGAAAGAAGAAAAAATTCAGTGGAAATCCTGTGCAGGAATATTACTGCTACAAATTATCAAATTGGTTTTCAACTTCTAATCGATTCAGTGTTTCTGTAATTTCTCAATTCAACAGTTCACTTGTGTAGTCAGTCTTTGTGGTGAAAATATGAGTAACCTTATCTGTTATATCAATAATATGTATTGATACATGATACATATTATTAGTTAAGTGACTTAATATCTTTATTATATTTGGATATTATCATGAAGAAAATTTTCAAAATAAACATAAGCATAGAGAAAGCACTGTGAATCTTTTCTAGATGATAGTAACGAAGGTAATATATAGTACATGAAACTCACAAACCAGATCATTTTTGTTTTCTCTTATATCAGGCCCATTCCCATTCTTTCACACAGCTTTTTCTATTGACATAAAATGGGCTACTTAAATACAGCACCAGGAAATTATTTCTGAAACGAAACATGATCTTCACTCAAGCATAGCTAGAAAATATGATTGATATACCATAACTGCCTCTTGTGAAAGAAGGTCAGATGGAGAAATAACTACAAAGTTGTTATAAAAGGGGGGGAAAAAGCAAAAGAAAACAAGTTTGCAACATTTCATTAGAAGTTTCATCCAAAACAGAAATTTGCCAGAACAAATGGGTATCTAGCAAATTTATAACCATGTTTAAATTTAATTTTGTTAAATTTATTTGTTAAAATTATGGTAGAGCTAGGATGTTTAGATTTACATGAGAGAAGTTTTCCAATGTTTTGAAAATTGAAAATCATAGAAAGAAGTAATAGATTATACATTATTGCTCATAAAGGAAGATAATTATCTTGGCCATTATAATATGGAAGTTTTATTTTAAGGAACTTTCCTTCAACTAAAGACTTTAATCTTGTATTTTAGACACTTTTAGTAAAAACGATGTTTATCGATTCTGCTTTGATTAATTACTATCCTCCATCATAAAAGAAAAGCATTATAATCAATGTTTTACATAATCCCTTTTAAAGGAAGCCTTGTCCACATAAAAACACACAAGAGATGACCAACATCAGTAAATTTTTTAACATTTACTGATCATATTGGACCTCATCTTTTCTCATTGTATTATGTAACTAAAGAAGTTATAACATTTCTTCAAATTGACTGTAATTATTAGGGTGATTTAGATAGACTAAAATTATAATACTTTCTCAAACATTGTTTCTCAATCATCTTTATAGAAAACATTAACAAATGATTCCTAAAATTATTTCTTCCAAGTTAAATCTGGTGAATCTAAAGACTAGATATATAGCTAAAACAGTAATATCCTAACTATGCTGAGTATTAGACACGACGAACTTTAAAAACTTCCAACAGCCCATTTGTACGGAATATCAATTAAATTAAAATGTCTCAAGGTGGGTGTGAGGCATTGATATATTTTTTTAAAACCTCAGGTGGATTAAATATGAAATGAAGTATGGAAACCACTGAGCTAAAAGGCGTTTAACCTGACATCAGGGAAAATGATTGAATTTCTAAATATCAAATAATAGAATAATCTGTATTTGAATATAGTGACACCCACCTTTTTTTAGGTATGAAGTTATAAGCTAAGTGACTAATGAACAAGGATGCTGCAAAGGATTATGATGAAATAAATGAGATGGATTAAAAGTTCACTTTAATTTTGAGTTCTTGATAATCCATTGTATTTTGTCAATTTTGTAGGTTTATACATAGCACTTAGAAGCTGTTGCATATTGTCAATGCAAAACTCTATCCATATTCTTCTCTAATCCCTTTCTCTTTTATATATAAAATCAGTCAGTAACAGCATGTTGACTGGCTTATTCAGTTATGATTTTGTCTTGTTACATAAACTTCTCTTTCAGAATATAGTAAATATAATTCTAGGTCTTACATGTTATAAAACTTGGAGAAGAATTTTAAAATAATCAATGAGATTGATTTATTGTGTTTCAAGAGCTAACTTTCTGGTCTTAACTTTCAAACTTATTACTCATAAAAAATACATAAAAATGATCCACTTGCAATATAAGGAAAGTATTAATAAAAGGTATATTTCAAAATCAAAGGTAAAACTTACAGTTTGCATATTTTCTCTGAGAAATGAGACACTCTGTTGGCTAGATCAGAGTGTCCTAAATCACCACACCTAAGATTTATCTCTCAAATGTTTTGAAATTGATTTTTCAATCTAATTCAAAATTAGATTGAAAAATCTAATTCAATCTATTTCAAAATTACCATACAGTATTGTAGGATTATATTTGTTGCATTATTGTGTTCATCAGCATTGGTCAATTGCTAATTCTAAAACCTCATTGGCTTATCAAAATATAACTTTATTTAGGGAGAATCGAGGTGATATGGGAGGGAAGAAAGTGTTGTGTTTTTCCCTGCTGTCATCCAGAACGCATTCTTTCCATCCCATGGCTTCTCTATCATGGGCTTCTGTCCTCTCTTAGATCCTCTGCTTCCAGCTGTGAATAAAGGGATAGAGGATGTGTGGAGGATGAAGGAGAAGTGTTACATGCTTCCATTTCAGGAAGTGTCATAGACTCCTCTGCCTGCTTTCTATTAGTCAGAACTTAGTCACATGACCTCACTTTATTACAAAGACAGTGGGAAATTAGTCTAGTTTTTTAAAAGAAGAGGAAAAACGTGGATTCTTGTCCTTTTGGTTGCCAAATATCCTTTTATTCCAATTACTCCTATTCATGAAATACTCAAAACCTCTCTCCAAGGAAGTCATTGCAAAGTCACATCTAGTTAATGCATCAAAGTCCAAGATCTCCAGGCAATATAGCATATTGTTTATTTTCCTTGGTCCTTATCTCGCCCCTGTTTCTTCCTTTTGTCTTTAACTCTGTCTTTGTCTTTAGTGTCTTTAGGCCATTGATCCTGATAAATTTTGCAGCCTGCTTCTTAAAGAAGCAAGCTTGGAGTTCCAAAGGTTGTGCCGTCATTGAAGAATGAAAGGCAAAAATAATTTCCTAATATATCGGTAAACTCCTAATCTATTTAGTGCCCATGTGACTCAACAGTAACTGTATTCAAAATTCTCTCTTAGACATACTTATTTCTTTGCTTCCTCACTCCCAAGTTTCTCCTCCTCAACTTAGTGGCAATGACCTGATGACTATCTAAAAGCAATAGATGTGACAGCCACATCCTTAGACTTAAGCCTGTTCTAGTACTAAGTTCCTTTGTTTAATCCAGAAATCTTACTGGGGTTTTGTAACTCAAAGACTTTTGAAATTCCTTAAAAAAAAAAAAATTGGGGTGGAGGGAATGTCTAGAAAACTGGACTTTCCAACCTTAAGAGATCCAAATTTCTGGATTTTTTTTTTTTTCTATTTGCTTTTATTTAATGTTGCCAATAGGCTTATTCTTTCCCAAGCTTATATCTTGGGTAATACATTGCCCGGAATAATCAATAGCTATATTCAACACATACCAAAAAGTTCTTTTTACCAACTTCTTTTCTTAAAGGTAGAGCCTAGTAGACACATAATTTTCCTTCTACTGTTTTATCAAATGTTTGACACTGACTGATACAGTTATGCAGCCATTCAACCTATTGTATCTGTTCCCTTACTACCCACATCCAGCCTGCTAAGCCAATTATCACATATTTGAAGTTTCAGTTGCAAAAGCAATCTGATATAAGGTAGTAATATCTGTATTAGATGGGTTAAGTCACACTAACTGTTGAAACAAACAACCCAGAATCTCAGAAGCTTGTTTCTTTCTCATCCACATCACCATTTAATAGGCATTGGTGGTGAAAGGGAATGAAGGGTCAGTCTTTTACTCCATGGGTCAATCAGCATCCAGGCCTTTTCCAAATTGTAGCTCTAGCATCATCAAAGGCTCAGCATTTCCATTAGAGGGGTTAGCTCCAACTGGCAGACAAGGAAAAAGAAAAAGAGAGGAGCAGAAGAGGCGAACATTACTTCTGACCACAATCACTTAGAACTCAGTCACATGGCTTTACCTAACTTCAAGGGAGTTGCATAATGATGTCCATTGGTATTTCCTGGAGGAAGAAATAAACCAAATATTGCTAAGCTGTAGCATTTTCTTTCTCGATTTCCATCTATTTCAAATCATTGTTACACCTAAAGGTAAAATACTATATAAATCAGCCTATTTTCTTTAATTTATTCATTAAAACAACCATGCATATAATATATCTTTACTGGCACTGGTCTGAACTTAGGTTTGCTAGATAAAATGCAGGATGCCCAGTTAAATTTGAATTTCACATGAACAATAAATAATTTTTAGTAAAAGATTTCCAAAATTGCATGGGCCAAACTTATATGAAAAACATAATCACTGTTTATCTGAAAATCAAATGTTAATGAGCACCTTATATTTTTATTTGCTAAATCTGTCAATCCTGGACTGAACAGTTTTTATTATTATTATTATTGTTATAAGATATGCACAGTGATATCAATATGAAGTGTAAAAAGTGTAAATATCAGGTTTCACTCAATTACCTTTAAACAAACACTGCTTCAAGCTAAAGCATGAAGTCCCAACTATTATCTGCTATTTAAATCTAATTTATATGTGTCTAGAAGCTTTATTTATAATTAGTCTTTAGTGGTACATGAGATTTGATGTTTTAATTAAATTTCAGTACAAAAATCTTAAAATAATATCGTACTACTTTGATTTAATTTCAAAACATGAGTTCTGCTTTGTTAGGGGGAAAAGTTGCAGAGAACTTCAAATTATTGGGTTTAGCATAAATTAAGAAGCCCTGATACCTTCACTGATCTTCAAACCAAGAGCTGCCCATAAAGTGGTGTTGCCGAGATTAGATTGCTCCTGCATGCTCCCTCGGTGATTTTTATATTTTAATAAGACCATTCATTATACTTAGCTTCTCGTTTTAGAGCCATTGGATATTTATATGAAATAGCATATCATTATCTCAGTTGCATTCTGAACCATGCTTTTAAGTGAGGGTGATTTTTTCCCTGTCTTCATTTTGCACACACTAGTGCCTATGTGCCTCTTCAGTTTTATCTCTGTCTTCAGGTTCTTTATCTTCAAATTCTACATTAGGGACTTAATCATAGAAACAATAATCTGGACAGTATATGACCACAAGAACTTAAGATATTAAGAGAAATACATAGTAAGCAAATACAACACAAGCTCTAATATGGTTAGTGAGTGATCAAACCAAAGGTCAACCTAGCCCACCTGAGTGATTTTCTGTGTTGCAATTTGAACCTACTGAAGGCTCTAAATTGCAGTTGAACAACCTGGGGGTTAAGGGTGCTAATTAACACACCCCCTTTCCACACAGTCGAAAATCTGCATATAAATTTTGGCTCCCCCAAAACTTAACTAATAGCTTACTGTTGACCAGAAGGCTTACATATAACACATATTTGTATGTTACATGTATTATATATTGTATTCTTATAATTACGCTAAAGAGAAGAAAATGTTATTAAGAAAATCATAAGGAAAAGAAAATACAGTATTGTTTATGTTTTTGTTGGGAAAAAAGTATTAGTGGACCTGTACAGCTCAAGCCAATATTGTTCAAGTGCCAACTGTACATAGATGCTTAACTTGTCATTTCCATGTAGTAAAGTATGTGTGAGGTATGAATTAGATTTTAGCAAAGCTAAAGTTATTCTTGTAACTGGTCTTGGGATGAGTAGAATAGATAGGGACTAACTAAATAGAAAATTTCTCTTTCTTCTCTCTTATCTATAATTGTTATCCACGAGATCCATTATCTGAATTTCAAATTGCTCTTTATTTTCTGTCCCAACTAGTTTGCTTAGCACCCCCATAGGATTTCAGCATCTTTTTAAAAAACAGGCATGTTGCCTTACTTCATATTCCTTCTTTATGTTTACTGTGAATGGTAGCCTAGAATTATTTATTCAATAAATGAACATTAAATGAGTACATATTATATTCAAGCATTGAGTACTCGAAATTCAAATATAAAATATAGAGTTCATCTCTACCTCCAAGAAGATAACAAATAAGTACGTGTGTGTGTGTATGTGTGCGTGTGTTTGTGTACAGTCATTTCTCTTCTTTACCAGCGAATTGTCAATGACAATAATTTTATGATGTTAATTTTATAGACCAATAAAGTTCATACCACTCCTAAATTTAGCTACCGACATAGGATTGCTTTTACTTTTGCTAAATACATAACCAGAAAAACAGTATTACTTTTTGAGATGAATATTATGTTATCATAAAGAGCATATGAATCTAAAAATAAAGGAAATAGCATAGTCTTAAACAGAGCCTCTTAACAGCAATAAATTTTTCTTTTAAAAATATTCACTCTATTACTCTCTTGTGTTTCATTTCACTGTGGACAATGAAAACTGTCATGGCAGGCTTTGCAATCCACTCTTCTTTGGAAGCTAGTAAAGAATACAAAATCTGATCTTTTACCTCTAAGTGTGTTTGGAATTAAATTAAAAATTCGTCAAATACTTTGAAGGGAAATAAAACCTTAAGACAAAACCGTACTCAATTCTGCAAGGAAATAGTTGGCCTAAATGCAAACAAAGACTGGGTTTGGGAGAGAGAAACACAAGTTAAGAGAGTTATGCCAAAGGGCTGAGCTATGGGCACTGGAGACTTCTGTATGGGTCAGGATGGACCACTCACACCTTGAGCGCAACATTCATGAGAAATGGAAAAGAGGCAAAAACAATAACTTGTACACCTTTTACATTCTATTCTCTAATTTTATTTTATTTTATTTTGCTTACTACTCTCCATATTATATCATATATTTATTTTACATAACAAATATTTATTGAGGTATCATGAATGCTTGGCTCTGTTCTGGGCTCTGGGTAAAATGGGAGAACAAAACAAAATGCTCTACCTCATGAAGCTTCCATTCTTGTTTCTGCTTGTTTACATCTCAACATAACACAGAAACTCTGTAGAGCAGGAGCTTTGGTTATAATCACATTTGTAACCTAACCATTGCATCCGAGGTACTCAATAACCTTCGTTGAATGAGAAAAGAAGTCAAAGGAGCCCAAACCTACTGCAAGATGTGGTGGTCTCTGGGATGTGGCAGGCCGAGGCTAAGAAATTCATGTCTTTGAGAGGTGTTCCTTGTATGATGTGAGTAGAAGTTTAAATAAAAAGATAAAGGCAGTACTTTTGCAGTAGAAAAAGTGAGAGGTAGAGAGCTTTTCAGTGTTAGGGCATATCATTTGCACTCTTTGTACAAGAGAAACACAGGCAAAGCTGCTGGTGGTATTTCCAGGGGGCCAGGATGAGTATCTAGTAGTGCCGAATGGAATCTTAAGGTACATTTAGAGTCTTTGGCTGTTGCTACTCCAGTGGATTGAGAGGCCATAATGCTATAAAAATGATATAAAATACAATGACATCTTTTGGAAATATCAGGAATTCCAGCTGTCTGTCTCCACTTTACTTTATGTGAAAAGAAAGGATTTTTGCATGGGAGCTCTAAGTTCCAGGAAAGAAGCTAGTTATAAAGAGCTATTGTTATCTTGTATCCCAGCCGTGCATTTAGACTGATGTTCTCAGGAAAATATCTGTTACAAAATAAACTTGTTTATCTTGTCTGTAGGACTACAGAACTAAATTTACATCCCAAAACACACTTCCTACTTCAAATAGCCTTTTTCAGAAAGGTCTGGCCCTAAATTTTCTTATAGACTGAATCAGCTCTTTTGAAAATAACCATGCTTCTTTACCTTGGCTATGGTGACAATGATAAAGAGAAGAAGAATGATAAATCTATAAAACCCTGGTCTTTAAGTGCAGGGGAAAAAAAGTGCTACAGAGAAAGAATCACTATTATAAAATAGAAAAAAATGAAAGGTGGAAAAATGATTTAAGTGAAAATAATGACAACTACTTTAGAGGCAGTTTAAAAATTCAGTTAACACAATGGTTCAAAGTTTAAGAAGTGAAGGGATGGGGGATTCAATATACTGAATGAAGGCTGATTATATGCCTGACACTATGCTAGCCACTTCACATGCATAAAGAAACGTATTCATAGTCACTTAGCCAAATATAATCACTTCTACAATATAGCGATTTAAAAAAAAAGTGTAAATCTTTGAAATAACTTGCCTAGAGCCACATGGCTAATAAGTGTTATAGCATTTAAATCAGGTAGTCAAGTAAATCCCAAATCTATATCTTTTATATTACATTCTGGAATCAACATAAAATGTAGTCTCATATCTATGGGTTATATTAATTTATTAACATCAAATAAAAGGTTTTAAAGCTGTTGGAATTATTTTAAAGTAAATATGACTCTCAATAAATTCTCTTTGCTTATAATTTAGTAAGTAAAAAACCGCTTGAAAGCCATATGTGTAAAATAAAGCCAATTCACTACCCTAATATTAACTAAGGTCTTTGTTCCAATCATTTTCAATAAGGAGCAATTAGATTAACAAGAAATTCTGAAGGGCTCAAATCTACTTGAAACAATCCAAAATACTATGACAAAAAGGAATGAAATATAGCTAGAGTGATTAAGACTTAAGACAATCCTCAGGCAGAAAAGATGTTAAAATATTGAATTGGACTTCCAGGGTGAATGTAGAACTCCTATTCTGGAGGTCTCTTAACATGCATCAATATGTGAGGGACAATTTTTGATGGTTTGCTTCATTGAATTATCTTTAACTTTGCCCTGTGCTTGTATTTCTATATTTAATTTACTATCAGAGACTTTTTATTCTGTGCTCTTAATGTTCCTATCTATTCTCGCTGCCATCACACTAGTCTAATGCATTGATAAGCTAGCTAATTTTCCTCTGGTCTCTCCGACTCTGGGTCTCTGTCTTCAATTTTTCTCCTATTCTTACCACGTAGCACCATCATTAAATGATTTCTTTGATTTTATCAAGCCACTTGACTGTGCTAACACCAATGGCTTCTTATTTCCTACAACTATTATTGTGCAAGGCACTGGGCGAGAACAGAAAAAAAAAATGATGGAGTTCAATAGTCAAATGACTGTGAAAATACTGGAAATTTTACTCTATAAATTCTCAGAACCTTTGAAAGGACAAAATATGCAGGTATTTCATTTGATCTGACTTAAGGAGACTTCATTCAAGTACCTACCATATCTGTAAGAGGTAATGATGTATCATGGGGCAATTTGGAAAAGGCTGGTTTACAAGATCTTATAATTTAGAATTTAAAGTCTCATCTTACCAATTATGCCCAACTGGCTTGTTTATTTAATGTCTTGTCCTCTGAGTACACTTTATAATGTCCCATCTTCTTATCTTGCACATTCATCTCCTGGAATGTTTCTTCATTATCAGTTCTACCTATCTTTAAATCTCACCTAATCATTCTTTTCTATGTAGTCTTTCATAACTGGTTCAGTTACATCATTTTCTTTCCTAAACACTGCAAAAACTACACACGTAGAAGCTTGTATCTATTTTACTATGTGTTTGCCTCTGAGTTATAGGTTAATTATCTTGAATAATTATCAAAATATTAGCAACTATGCATAATATTTTGTATAGTTTTCATAGTTCAGTATGTATGTTAGACCTCCAATAACGGAAGAAAATCAAGTATAATATATGAATTATTGTTTAGATTAAATCTTTCCAATTATTATTAGTATCAGATCAATGATAAAGTGATATTATTATAGCATTCTCATTAAATTGTTTTAAAGTATTAGTTATACCAACTAATGTCATAGAGTGAATACCTAAAAAGTGTTTCAAGAAAGCAGTTGTAATAAATATGATCACTGATTACATCTTGACTATTTTCTTATGATATCTGAGGTAATTCGCACAGAGTATAGGCATAGATTATACAAAATTTGTCTACTGTGGTAGTGAATATTTCTTAGTCATGGTAACTGAATGTGTGATGGCAGTGAGAATAAATAGAAACTTTAAGAACACAGAATAAAAAGTCTCTGATAGTAAATTAAATATAGAAGTATAAGCACAAGGCAAAATTAAAGATAATTCAGTGTAGTAAAACGTCAAAAATTATCCCTCACATATTAATGTATGTTAAAAAGCCTCCAGAAGAGAAGTTCTACAGCCCTCCTGGAACTCTACTTCAAAGTTTTAAATTTTTTCCTATCTGCTTTCCGAGGAAGAGCAACTCCATAGACTTGGGGTATTCACGCAAATCCTGAGCAAAAATTATTTTGTAAGGGAAAAATACATACAATCAACTCAAGACTAAAAAAATAATAAATACAAACTTCAAAATCAAATCAAATATTATACATACTTTATATACACATATTCTAAAAAAATTCATATCATTTTATAAAAATGGGTCTACCAGTTGTCTTTGCAGTTTTATTTACAACTCACCAACCAAAACAAATTCTATTAATAAAACAGATTATCTAAAACAATTTTTTTGGTAAATGACATATTTAGGATTAGCAAAAGACCTAGAATAAAATTTAATATCCTGGAATGATTACAATACAAATATAATCTATTTATTTTCTTAATTGGACTGTACCATAATTTATACACTCTAAGGTATTTTCATTACTAATAAGACATCAGATTTATAAAATATCCAGAGATATTTTATAAATAATGCCTCTGAGTTATAGGTTAATTATCTTGAATAATTATCAGGTTTTACCTCCAGAGAAGTGAGTAGAAATGACATTTAAAACTCTAAAGTATCTGAATCTTTGTGTCTGTTTCTCTATCGTCATGCTCAATTTTGCTTAATCCTGAAAATTTTTCAGGTACCCATTTTTCTTTTCCATTTCATCTAGATGTAATTAATTTTTCTCATCCATTTTAGCACATAATTCGGAGACTCATATTCCAAGGTTGCATCACAAATCTCCCATTAAATCAGTGATTACAGTATCTCTAAAGCATTTTGCCTATTTGGCATTTATCTGTTACATATGCTATTTCTTATTTAACCAATAGAAGTAGTTTGTCAAACACAGGAGCCTTATTTCTGAAGATGTTTGCCCTTTCAAATAGCATTTCTATATCTTTTGAAGTTGTTCACACACAATAAAGTTCTGTTATATAATGTGGTTGTATCCTGTAAGAAGCTTTTTAAAACTATGGGCACAGCACACTCATCAGTTTGGGAGCTTGAATTTGCTTTATTCCCCTTCTCTTTCCATTTTTTAAATAATAATTGTGAAAGTACCTCACAGACACTGATAACAGAGATGTAGGAGATATATTAGTTTGAGGACAAAGGCAGTAATTTCACACTTACTTGATTTCTCAGAACCTTAGTTTTCTCATCTGCGAAATGGGAATATTAATATCAACATTATGTGACTAAGTTTAGTATTTAGTGAGATAATGCAGCTAAACCATTTAGTACAGTGCCTGGCACAAAGTCAGTGCTTAATAAATGATAGTGGTCTTAGTCATTCCTAATAATACGGGAAATGTGATCTAAATTATGTTTTAGATTATGAACTTTAAAAGACCAGAAACTGTTTTATTATTTGTTTGAATAGAGAACTTCTATAAAATAGGCATATAATGAACACGAATTCTGGTTTTTGAACCCTTGTAGTACTTTAGGCACCATGATAAGAGTGAAATCATGGGGAGAAATCCACCCTGATGAAAATTGTATGGAAGAGACAGACATTAACAATAACACAATAGTACACAAATAATTTCCACATATATTAATGCTATATTAATATAGTATATACATATATACAATAGCTACTATATATTATTTACTATGTGTAAAAAGCTGTGCTAAGCATTTCAAATGTATTACCGTATTTATGTTAACATGGTTAACATGGTTAAAATGAGCAAAGGAAATTCACCCATTAATACTTCATTTAAGGTTGTCAAGCTTAAAAAAATATACAGCAGGCTTTTTACTTCAAATAACCTTGCAACAAGGCCATTTACTGGATTAATGCCATTTTAGCTTGACAATCAGTAAAAATTATTGTCTGCACCGTGATATTAGTACTGTATGATAACTTCATGTTGATGCATTTTGTGTTGCAAGCACTACAGACCATGGGTCAAACACCCTCCTTTTTTACTACTACCCACTTAAATCAGATAATTTTCCTTTCTTTCTCTGGACTGTTTTTGTGAGAAACTGTTGTAAAAATCAATCCTTGTAATACTAATGTGGTCTTAAACTATTGCCACTGCTGATCTCTCAACTCACATTGATTCTTACTCATCTAGGGTCTAAAACAGATCCCTTTCTGAGTGCCCTGAGACAAAGGTCGTCTCACTTCCAAACACAATAGAAAGAAAATTCCTGAGAATGTAAAGATACTAGCTATGCTGTAGCACATATCATGTTTTAAAAAATCAACTTAGAAATATAGACCAGAAAATTTGGTTCTGAAAAACTATAGTCTTTGGAAAAAAATATTAAAAGATAATAAAAAGTCAGATTAAATCTACAGTTACATATATATTCAATGGACTTAACCTGCATCTGACCTAAGCAGAAATTGGAAGATTAAAAAAAATTTTTTTTCATGAAATGGTGTCATATGTGGTACCTTACAAACAGTTAACATAAGACAGGCTTATCCATCAGCTGAGCAGACCTGGATTTTACTTTATTAGAATTATTTTAAAAGTACAAAGGAACATCATTTTAAATAGTTTACCATTAAGAATCCATGATTTTTGTTTAAGTATTAGATCCTCCATAGGTCTTCATTTAAATAATTCTGGGAGAGATGATAAGATTACTAATATATTAGGAGACATTATTTTGTGTAAAGGACCAGAAATATAGAGACAGAACTGAGAGAAGAAATAGTGGAGAGACAGAAGACTGGAAGCCTTGTACATAATTGTTCTTAGAGCTTGTTATTCTCCTAAAATTTTGAGACGTGCACATGCACACACACAAGTAAAATTCAGTGTGTTCAAAACCATTAGTGTCATTATTCTTTTTACACTCACGTTGTCCAAAATTTGGCCAGTGAAAGCCATTAAACAGTTTTGGTATCATTTTGACATAGCTTTATTACTATTTGGGCACTTCCTTCTGTTATGCAACAAGATGTTTCAGGCTCACCCTGAACTTTCCAGAACTCAGAATTTGAATCAGCTATTCCTTAAGATGCCCTGATTCCTTTCACTGGAGTTTGCCACTGAGAAAAATATTTGCATAATATGTTCATTACTACTAAGGTGTCATTGGTCTGATTGCTTTCATTAGACAGCTAAGGCCAGCTAGCTACCTAGATAGAAACAGACAGACAGACAGACATAGATATGTACTGATTCCATATTGACAGCTCCAATTCTAAACAAACAACACAGTATTCTTTCTCACCTTCCTCATTATATATGTATCTCTCTTTTCCCAAAGTAAAAACTCTGGTACTCTTCAGCATCAAAACATTTATATCTGTCAAACAATATACACAAAAATTTGATACCCATTTCACTATCTATAACAACAAAAACTCTAACAAATAAGTTTTTTCCGTATGTGTGTATGTATGATGTATATGTTTATAATTATGAAGAATGTACAATAAAAATGCTAAATTCAAAAGTTACTTGAATTATTATGATTTTATAATTGTTTTTGCTGTTTAATGAGCAATTTATTGGCTAGTTTACAATGAATGTAAGTTTTACTTTTTCGTATATCTTATTTATTAATTAATGATATGGTTTGAAAGACCAAATTATATTAAAAGGTACACTCAAAAATCCCCTGTTCATATTTCTATCCCCCTCATTTAGTACTCTCTAATCTCTTACAAATCAGTATTTAATTAGATTCTGGTTTATCCTTTCTTTCCTAGAAGAACTAAGCAACACAACACATTTTTTTTTCTTTATTTCTCACACAAAAGGATGTGAATATTTTTTTCCTGATCTTTATTTTTCAAAGGTTTTTACCTTTTGACTCTTAAGTAAGAAAACTATCAACAATAATCAAAATGAAAGTGAAAAGTGAAAGTAAAATGTTAAATCCAAAGATAGGCCCAACGCTCTCCTGAGACTTGGTAAGAGTGAAAATTTGAAATATCTACCATGCTCTGGTCTTATTAGTAGATTAGTACAAAGGCAGAAATGCAGCATTGACGTGAAGACAGTATATCTAAGCCTCAATCCATGTAATTCTCTAGACTGGAAAAATTGGATTTTGTTTTTGAAGTCTCACCCACCTTTTCCAAATCACAGTAAAATCATAATTAAACTGAAAATGGCAATATTTATTTTATTTTGCTTATTTTTTTGACCAAAGCCTATACACATCCTTTGGTCTGTTACATATTTATGTTTTATGCATTCTAGATATTTTAGTCTGCAATCTTGGAGGGAGAAAAAAAGCATAACCAAAACAAACTCATTTGATTGCATGAGCATTAAGTGACTAACTTAATGGCTTTCATTCCCAAAAGTGCCTAATGAATTATGAAGGTATTTCTCCTGAGCACAATAAATAACATATTTTACTAAAGGAGACCTTATGTTCTATCCACACCCTAGACATCAATTAAACCTCTGTGAGCCTGTCTGGAAGTGGCTGCCAGAGTCAAGTAAGACAAGACGTGAAGTAGTGATGTAAGGGAGATTTTACTCTTTTCTCTTCTTTGAAGGCACTATCTATCATATTTGGTATTTTATTGGCTGTAACAGTGCTGATGCTAGGCTGACCCAGGGTTTAAGTGCTTCTCTGCTCACCACCATTATACAGAAAACCAGAAGCCGCATTTTGCTCTCTGAACAATGAGGCCTTTGTTTGCCAAAGCAGCATAGCCCAACATTTCAGAGCTTTTTGACCTTTTTCTTATTGGTGATTACATTTGCAATTCATGCCAGTGGGATTATGGAGACTTACTCCGAATCCCTGGTAGGAAAGAAGAACCTCTTAATTTTTTCTGAACTCAGATGACAAGCCAATTTTTCCTTTCTTATTTGCAGGTTTAAAAAAAATGAGCCCATGACTAGGTATTATCTTGAAAATCTCTTTGAATTAATAAAACTAATCTAGGCATCATAGATCTACTTCAGTAAGGAGATGCTTCATGGAGGTAGAGTCATTCAGAAACTACAGGCAGAAGGATAGTTCTGTTGGAGAAACAAAAAAGCAAAATCTTATAATTATTTTTAGTGGGAATGAATGTCTCAGAGGTCTCACATGCATATATACATTCACAGCACACATAGAGATGCAAATTAATGATGAAAGACTTCCTAGCTGTCAGAGGAGATCCAAGTTTTGTGGGGGCAGAAGCTTATTATTTAAGAGACTCTCTTTGAAGAAAATAAATGAAAATTTACAAATAGAAAATAAGATATAAACATAGGTATTTATTATATTTGTGATAATAAACTTCAAGAAATTGAAATTTAAATAAACTGGTACTATCATCAGTATTACAACATTTAAAAATTAATGCGTTGTTATTAATATTAGTTGCCTAACACTTCTACACTTAAAAAAAAGCTTCAGGCCCTTTGTCTCTTTGTATACAGCAGTTTTTAAATATTTTCTATAGAGAGAATAGAAAGTTAATTCAGTCAATTATGGTTGATTGAAAAATAATTATTGAAAGCTTAGCTTTCTCTCAGGTTCACAACATTTTATTAGTGATGCCACATCTGTAGTGGCTCTGCAGTTACTTGTTGAGGCAATAATCCTTGCCCTGAGAAAAGTTCTTGGAGGCCTCCATACTTTTGATTTGGTGGACACGGTTTCCAATGACCCTTACAGAAGAGTTTGTTTATCTTGGCCATTCCATTCTAACTCATTCCCCATTCTAACCCCATCCTTGCCTCCACCTGGTTGATGCTCACAGGCCACTTTATATGGAACCTTAGTGGAGAGGTTGCTCTTGCTCATATCCCTCTCTTTGGGATCAAAAGTGCTTCATCCCAACTTTATCCCTTGAGGATCCACAAGGACAAATGACTGTTAGAGACTCAGTGGATATCACCACTGGGGTATAGACAGTGACACTTAGGGTGGGGCAGTGTTCTGTATCTCTGGTACAGAGCTAGGCTTTTGATCTCAACCCTCCCCCACTGCCCCATGTCCTTGGGGTGGAAAATACTAGCCTTGGAGGAGGCCTGTCTAAGTGAAGGGCTCTGAGTTTAAACTTCATTAACTTCACAACATTCTCCTGTAGTAAAGTTATTAGTAACAGTGTGAGATCTTAGATGCTATCAAGTATTAAAACCTATCGATTTTTTTAAAGCCATAGCATGTTAAACATTGTACTACTGGGAGTCACACCTCTCACATCTGGTGGCTATTCCAATATAACACGTAATGTTTTGTTTTGTTTTTTTAATCTGAAGCATTTTGACATAATGGACACTTGCTGGATAATTTCTTTTTGAGAATTATCCTTATAGCTAGTGTTGTAATTATCATTGAAATCAGCAATGTGAATTGTGAATCAAAAGTAGTTTCCCAAGGAACTGGCAGATTTCTGATCTGGGATTAAATTTTCTCATAATAAAGAGGGACAATGAAACAGTTTATCAATAATAAAGTAGGAAAGAAATTACAAGGCAAATAAAAGAGTCAAGTTAGCAAGATATATGATTTCCGTGAGACAATAGCCTTCATTTCTACAAATGTGTGGGATTAGAGGGAAGGTAGCAATCATTGATAAAGAGTCATGTCATAATATTTTGTGACCTTCCTGTTTTGCCTATAGAGTCTTTTTCTACCTCCCCCCATCCCCCACTTTCACCCCTCTGTGAGCAAAAGTTAGGTCATTATTATTAGAAAAGTGTGGCAGATGATCCTCAATAAATCTTACCTCTTGGTTTTCATTTCCTTTTATATCCAGTCCCCTTCCGTGTAGGTTGGACCTGTGACTTGCTTCTAACCAATAGACAATGGCAAAGATGATGGGGTATTAGTTCTGAGAATAAATTATATAGAATTCCGTCTTGCCTCTTACTAGCAAATTTTTGCTGGCTTTTGTGAAGCAAGCTACCATGTTGTGAACTACTCTATGGAGAGGCACGCACAGTAAAGAACTGAGTGCAGCTTCTACCTGACATCCAGCAAGAAAATAACATCTTCAGTCTGACAACCAGCAGAGAACTGAATCCTGCCAACAACCATGTGACCTAAGAAATGGATCCTTTCCCAGATGACTGTTCAGATGAGATCTCAATCCTGGCCAACATCTTGATTGCAGCCTTGTCAGAGACCCTAAAACAGAAAATTCTGTGAATTGAACTTAGAATAATGACCCACTGAAATTTTGAGATAATAAATGTGCTTTTTTTAAGCTGCCAAGGTTATGATAGTTAATCACCAATAGATAACTAACATAAAACATTAGAAGTCTTTATAATACAATTACATTAAGTAAAATAAAATGTTAGCATTGAGTTTGGTTTACTATTGAACTTTCCAAAACCATTATTTTAGCTACTTTATTTACAAAATTTCATGTCTGAAATTTTTGCTTTCCAATTATTTAACTCTCTTTTTATCCGTCATTATAAATGTCTCTATCAGCACTGCTCATGTTCTCTAGATCTAGGCATGGTACTCACCACTGTTATCTTTGTCATACTATTTGCCATCATTCTGGACATCACTCATGTTCAACATGGGTATTCTAACTTTGGTTTCTTTACCTACAAAGATCATTTCTACACTCTATCAACACTCTACATGGGCCCTTCTTGTCAACCAGAAACATTATAATTCAGGAGATAGTATTAAAGTGATTAAGAGTTAAACATCTAGATTTAAACTGGCCTAGTGTTTAATCCATGCTCTGATATCTTTCTTGTGCTATTTTCCAAGTTATTTAAATTCTCTAAGACTTTATTATTCCAACTATAACATGAAAACAACGGCTATCTGATTAGA
This sequence comes from Pteropus medius, assembly GCF_902729225.1. Taxonomy (NCBI): domain Eukaryota; kingdom Metazoa; phylum Chordata; class Mammalia; order Chiroptera; family Pteropodidae; genus Pteropus; species Pteropus medius. The sequence goes on along the minus strand of NW_024342467.1, from coordinate 1,415,974 downwards.
CTACTGATGAAATTCTGTGAGAATTCAATAATATTTATAATTTTTAGTACACTGCCCAGGTATAATATTTTAGCAATGTTACTTTCTGAATGTAGTGTCTAAGGGAAATATTCTCTCTGTCAATGTTACCTACTACATAAGTTCTTCCATTTCTTTGCAACATAAAGTTCCTTGACTGCTTCCTATTTTCCAAATTGATCAGCCTACTCTGAATTTTATTTTCTCTCCTCTAGTTGCTCAACTATTACAACTGCATTCTCACCAATACTTTTAATTCTCTTATCTGTTTTGCTAAATCCTAAATCCTAGAATTGGCAGAGAAAATAATAAAGCCATTCTAATTTGATACGACTTCTAAACTCAGCTAAACCTTTTGTACTTTTTATTATATTCTTTCTTCAAAACCGTATTAGGCCAAAAGTAGAAATAAGCCCAATAACACAATGGAAAAAAAAAAACTCAAAAATATGTCACTGTGTTTCAATGAGCATTTCCTTACACAATAATAATGTTGTCTCTTGATTGTTGACAAGTCATACCACCAATGTACTTACCCTTAACTCTTCCTGCAGCCTAATGTATTACAAAATGTAATAATCCTGTACTTTGGAGCTAATATGACCTGAAAATTTTCTTATTTTAAAAAGGCAAATTAATGATCAAACTGACTGTATCAAACTGTGTAATAGAGGCATTGGAAGGAAGCATGCACTCACTTAGACCCCTATCATTGCACGGCTTGCTTGCTGTTATAGTTGCAAACTTTTAAATGACCTTGAACAAGTCCAAGTAATTATTTCCACCAACATTCAATTTGAATTTGTCTTTGGGCCTTTTATTTCAGAATAAGGGGTGAAGTGAATAAGACCAACACGGCCCTTGCCCTCAGGGAGTTAACTCTAGAGCAGGAAAGCATGTCATCTGTGGTTAGTCAAAGCTTAGAACTTCCTCTGGTGACTTTCCAAAGCTAACTCATTTTCTGCGACTGAGATCTCATCTCTCGATCTCTTCTGAGACAATTTCTCCATAAATTAATCCCTTTTTAAACTTTCAGTCTTTTTCTTTTTCTTCTTCCAAGTTACTTAAAAGCACAGGAAATTTCTTCTGAAACTATGACTCACTTTTTACTTGGTAGTACTCCTATTCCACTTTTTCATTAATGACTCAATAAGTTATCTGCTTTGTGTTCATTTTCAGTCGTTTGAAGACTCTGGGTATAAGAATTTTAGTTTCACCATTTGGCTGCTGTCTACTTTCTTTTCTGAATATGCACAGTTGCTGGGAACTTTCTAATTTTCAAATCCAGTGATTTCATGTTTCTAACAGGGACCTACAAGATCTCTTTACTGCTTTTATACGACAAGCTGGTCCAGCTTAGAACTATTTATATTTTTTGCTCTCAAGACACTACTCTTCTTTGTTATCCTTTTACTTCTCTCATGATTGATGTTTATTCTCCTAGCTTTTCTTCCTGTACCTGCCCTTAATTGTATGTGCATATCAAATACCCAGTAAAGGGCTTCTAATAGTCTTTCTTTACATGAAGTCGCTAACTGGTCTCTACCTACCATTTCAATTTTGAAAAGTTTCAATACAAGTTGGCTTTTTCAGCTTCTCTTGATATTTGGTTAGATTTGCTAATTCTGGGAGCCCACTGATGAACAGTAGCAATCACTCAGAGCTAAGCAGTGACCTTACCATGTAGACACCTCATCACAGTACTCACCTCACCCACTTCACTCCTTTCACTGCCCAGTGAGCATCTGAGTTGAGTAACCCTTTTCTACATTCTCCCTGACAAATGACTTCAATGACTCATTCTCATGTAGAGGATACACAAAAGAAAAATACTGAATACAAAATGTCCCCTTCCAAAATAACAGTGTTTAATTAAAACTTTTCTCAGGTTTCTTTTTCAGTGTAACAAGCTTCATTCTTTTGCCTCACAAAACCATATGGGCCCCTGCCAGGATCCATTATCAGTTACTAGTCCTTCAAAGGAACATTTTAAAGGTATTTCCATTTTCCCTAAGATTTTATTTTATAGTCTAGCTCGAACTTCACATGGATTTTAACTTCAAAATTTATATTATTTAGGTCACAAATCTCAAATTGTAACCATGAGAACTGGGGCCTGTATTCTTTATGTGGAAAGTATTCCACTGTTTCAAATTTCTACTTTCTCCTTCTATAAACTTGTATTTTAATTGTTACAAATACTTTGGTTTTCCCTCTGAAGTTTCTGATGCTTTTGGCTTTAAACAGATGATATGATGCTTTAATTAAAAAAAAAAAAAAAGTCAACTGGACAAATATTTTTGAAAATTTCTAAATTCTATCTCACTCAATTAAAGTGTATTCTTTGAGAAAATTTGATTTTAACAAACGAATGGCTGATGGTTGAGGGCACACCGTGGCAGCATATTGCCTGAGTTCACATCAGTCTGTGACTTTGTGACCTAGGATTGGTTATAGGCCCACATGGTGCCTCTTTCTTTAATCAAAAATGGAGATTTAAAAAAATCTACTTCATAGAGTTGTTTTGAAGATTAAACAAGTGAATATTTTCAAAGTGCTTAGAATTCTGTGTACCTTGTACATAGTAAATACTAAATATTTGTTAAATACACTTTTAAAAATGTTTAAAAACATTCTATTCATGCCATCAACATTGAGAGCACATTTAAAAACCAAAGTAAACCAGATAACTTAATTTCTTTGTTTTCTTTTGAGTATCAACACAACTGTTTAATTATAAAATCTCTATGTCATTTCTCTATGAAGACATAATATTCCTCTAACAAGAGATACTTATACCAAAAGATCTATTTTAATAACTGTTACAATATATCTCAAGGTACTATAATCCACATTCTAAAAAGATAATATTTTAAATTAGTGCTAATAAAGCCATATAATTTATGCTCAAATTTAAATTTTTTGGTGATATATTGCTGCCATATATAGCCAATAATTTTAGAATTAAGTTAAATTTAATACCAAATTTACATTTATGTTCTCCTGGTCAAAAAATAAATTATATTTTCTCTTAAGACTTAATTTCTACTTTGGTTTCCAGGGGAAATAAAATAGAAAACAAATGACTAATAAGTAAATAGAAACCTTATAAATTAATCAAACTTATTATTAATTTAAATGTACTTTATTATGTTTGGAGTCAACACTAGTTTTATTTTATATTACAATACCTGATTTTAATTAACCAGTGCACTAAATTTTAAACAGGTAGATACCAATAGATAGGTGATGAACAGATAAATGTATATATATATATTTTTACAAATTGCATTTACACCATGCATTCATTTCTAGTGGCTTGTGAGTTTTATAGCTTGGTAGTTATCAGCTGAAATAGAGTAAGATATGTTTCAGTTGTATATTTTGTTCAGAGATCAATACAGATTTTTGGGCCTTTCATACTGCGTGAAGCATTTTGTGATGCTAATATCCTTGTCTGCTTTTTGTGATTATTTTGAACAACTTTTTATTTTTCGAGTTGTGCTATGAAGAGGAAATGGGCTGTTTCCCTTGAAGAGAACTCCTATCTGATATCTGTTTTGCAGGAAAAAAAAAAAAGAAAAAGAAAAAAATGTTTTAAACCAAATCTATTGAGATTCAGCCATAAGATCCTCTCACGTGTCACTAGGGCCTGTTCTACAGAATGTAATACTAAAGGTTAGGTTTCACTCTGCTTGAGTGGAATTTCTTAACCAGGAAAACATGAGCAAAGACAGCCTGTAGAGATTTGACATGATAACCATTCTCATCTTATTGAAGTACAGCATAGACTGCAGATGTCCATTTATAGCATATCTGAAAATCTTTAACATTCTTTGAAGCTTTAAAAGTATATTTCCCAGGGGAAAACTTTTTCAAGCTACAAGAGTCTTCTCACCATTTTTATAGCTGCAAGTATAACTGCACAGTATCCTGTTTCTTATTTCAACGGGAAGTCATCAACTGCATTTCATCTACATCTTTCTAATGACCAAAAGATAACAGACAAACTCAAATTCTTATACTATGCTAATGAACATGCATTTAATTACAGACATAATAACTACCTGAGAGAACCAGACATTTATAGAGTGGATAACTTTCTCTTCATTTTCATGCTTATTACTACAGGTAAACTTCCAATTCTTTCCAAAGATTCTATCTCTACACGTATTGAGTGAGAAAACGTCTCTGAGTTGAGGAGAGTTGCAGTAGTAGTTACCTCAGATGATTCATGCCTTATTTTTAACTCGATCATGTAATACAATAAAAAAGTTGAAATGCAGCTTAAGTCATTCTATCCTTTAAAACGCTAAAGAAGTTTTTTGAATCACAATTAATACTGTAGGTTAACTTGAAAAGGGAAACTTGACCTAAAAAGAATAGTAAACAAAAGCAATATTCCATTATTTCCTGTAAAATGAAATTCTTTTGTGAAGGTTCTATACATTCATGTTCCTTATTAAATTCATTTTTAAGTTCAGTTTGTGGAGAAAAAAAAAAAACTCAAGGCAAGATAAGCGATGTTATTTTTGAGTGCTCACAATGTAATGCTAGGGATTTTGCTAAATGCATTACCCAATATGTTCACAACACCCCCAGGATGAAGACATCACTATTACTGTCATTCCAAAGGGACTGTGCGACAATGTAAAATGTCTGCAAATATAATTTTGGTTCCTTATTTTTCTGTTACTTGCAAAAAATACCAAAGAGAGTCGATCACTGGTTGTCTCTCAACATAAGATGTTTTCCAATAGTAAGAGTCAGAAAAGATAGCTTAAAAAAAAAAGTAATAGTAATTGAAAGATTAAGCAAATATTAATTGAGCTGTTACTTATTGCCCACTGTTAATTCTGGACACTGGAAATATAGCTGAGAGCAGACTAGAGCAGTGCTTCTCAGAATTTAGTGTGCATAAAATTACATTGTTTTGATTCCTACACAGAAATTCTGACCGAGTGAGTCTGGAGTGGGGCCTAAGCAATGCTCACATTGTTGTGTTGCAGGAAGCGACACCCAACGGAGGAAATTTGGATGCTCAAACAACTTTGTTAGAGGAAAGAGAATTTATTAGGCCAACAGAGCACACAAAAGCACAAGCTTGTTCCAAAAGCATGAGCTCGTTCTGGTTAGATTCCTTACAGCTTATATACCTCTGCAGTGTTCATGCAAGGGGTGCGTGATTCCTTTTTCTGAGGGTCTATGTGCACTTCCTAACTCAAGATGGGAGGGGAAGTTTCAGGTGGGGGCTGCAAGGAGAAAAGAATTTCCAGACCACCAGTCCTATCTATTTACAGATCATGTCTCCTGTAGGGGTGACAAGTTTCCAGAAGGCCATGTAGAGCTCTATAGTGTGTGGTTAATCTATAACCAGCTGAGTCAGTCATTTCTGCAAGCCCTTTCCTTTGCATTTTTTGGATGCTTCCTCTTTTATTTGGTCTGGACCATATTCTAAGTAGTATTGGGCCACTATCTCTGCTCACCAGGTGCTTATGAATTCTGGTAGACTTTTAGGTATTAATAATAATAAAATTATAATTACTACTTCATTATGTTATAATATTACCTTTATTTAATCCTTACAATGAGTAAAAATCTGCAAGACAGTGATTCATTTATTATCATTGTCACTATATACATGAAGAAACTCTTAATTAAGTAAATGAAGTATCTCCCCCTAATTAGATCAGCTGGAGGCAGCAGAACCAGGGTTTACCTAGTTTTTCCCTCAAGCCAAAATCATAGACATTGCATTATTCTCTGACATATTTTATATTTACTCAAACTTTTCATGTTGAGAGCCAAAAAAAAATCTTTTCTTGTTTTTGAAATGTGCAATGAATGTTACTAGAATCAAAGGGGTCAAAATTATCACCAGCTCGTGACATGGTAAATCATCAATTATATATAATATACACATTTATGTTTGTGGAGATTTTTATTCTGCATTTGTGATTGAAATTCAACCTCATCTTTATTTCAGGATACAAATTTGATTTGTAACTTTAATATTCAATAGAAAGTTGTAGATTCCCAGGGATTAAAAAAAAAAAAAATCCCTATCATTCTCAGCTGAAGAATGATTGAAATGTTTTCTTTAGAATATGAGGGTCTCAGGGACATGAACAGCTACTTTTTAATCTTTTGTAACTCAGTACTTATTCTATTATAGTTAAATGTTCTATAAATGTTGACTGGGTGAGCAAATCAAAGTAGAGCATATGTGCTCCCCAGGGACTGCAGCCTTCTCACACATGTCCTTCAGTAGAAACTATTTATCTTAGTGAACTCTTAAAATCATTATTCAATGATACTGATTTCCAACGTATATTACTAATATACTGCTTTCTGAATACAAACTTCTTTTCTTTAAGAGAATGCTGGTGAATTCATAGGTAGCGTAAGTAACATGAGGCAGAACAGTTGCTAAAGTAACTTTTTTCATGAATACAGAGTAAATAGGTTCATAAGTTCCATATTAATTGTCACGTCTCAAGTGGTTGTCCTGGGGCCAAAGCAATTAAAACTTGAATTTTAAGGAAAATTTATCAAGATCTTTTCAAAGTAATCTATCCTTACCTAACAAAAAATTATTTTTTACAGGTTTCTGTTTGCATATTTCTGATTAGTTTATCCCAGTTTACAATGCATTATTATATAAGGGAATTGAGAACTCACTGTTTGAATATCAATTTGCCCAACATCTTAAGTGTCCATTGCTTTGGGGTTCCTAAGTCTTTCTAGATTGGAATCTAAAGCTCTTGTATCCCAACTTTGTAACAGAAGAATGTTGATATCCTTTGAGCATTAATTATTTTCTATTTCTTATGAAATCAAAGGAAAATAATATCAATAGTTTTCACCAAGATATCTGTTTATTATTTACGATCATTTTATTTTATTGGTAAGTTAGTAAAAAAAATTCTCTAAACGACTGCAACAAACAAAGCTAACCACTTGAAATATTTTAAATTCTCCTTTCCTGTTTTAACTTTTAGTATTCATTGCTTTGCTATTATTATTATTTTTTCTTCTCTAAGAAGAAATGCAGAGGAGTCAGTCTTCTTAAATTTTAATAAATCTTATGGGCCATTGAACCACCACAGACCTCCAAATTATGGAAACCTCCATGCAAAAGAAGTGTTTACAAAAAGAGAATGTAATTTTGAAATTCAAAAATGTCTAAATCTTTTAGAAACCAGTTTTCCTGATCAGTTTTATCTCTCTAATAGGATAGAATCTATTTCTACATTTTTTATTGTGGAATTTCTACTCAAAACTATAGCCATTTACAAACACTATTTTTATAATTCAACCAGAACTCTTCCAGAATATTAATTTCTGCTCTTTAATGGTCTCTGAGAGATTACTTTCTTTAAATGATCATATGTATGTTACTTGAACAAAAAAATTTACAGTTATTTATTATAGCATATTTAAAAATGTTAATGACATACCATCTCTTTCATGAATAAGAGGTTTTAGTCATGTTAGATTTTTGCATTATGCTGTCTAATAATCAATATTAGATGATTTGAGAAAATACAAAATCATAAAAATAATATGAGCAACTATTTTCCAAAACTTGTGTCTTATTGTAGCATGTTATTACCAATTCATTTTCTAAAGTCAGTGCATCTGTCTTTCCTACTTTAAAATCTCATTAAGGATTTGAAAGAACTTGTATCTTTGTGACCCCTTATAAATATGCAAAGATGCGATAATTTGCTGATCTGTTCTTCAGTGATTGCTAGAGCTTCATTGCTTTGGACAAAGGCACTTAGTACTATTTAAGTGCCTACTTTATCATTAATCAGATGCTTTGCTGTCCTAGAGAGCTTATCTCCAGACCTGCTCCTAGGACCTAGTGAATTCAGATACAAAAAAGCTACTTTTGATGTCGTTGATATACATATCTTCAGAACATTTTAGTTTTGCCCTTCTAAATATCAGTTTATTCTTTGATTTTTTTTCTTAAAGTTTCCAGGGTCTCTTTAAAGGGGAAATCAAGGAAAAACTATTTGTTCATAGAGTCTCGACTTTGTTTCCCTCCTTAACCCAATTTCTTCCCAGCCTTCCTTCTGAATTAACTGGTTCATCATTCACATGTACAATGGTGGATGGTCTTCGTTAAAGAGTCTCTACTGAGTAGGTTGCACACTTCACAGGCCACAGAAACTGTTATTTTATTTAGTAGCATAATCTTGCTCCCTGGATAAAATGTCCTTTAAAAAAGGCACTTTCAGAATTTTATATTCACAATTTTCTAATGACTGCATTGCTATATTAACATTACTATATTAAAAACTGAGCAAGTTTAATGTTTTAGACTGTCAATAGTTTTTATTTTTTAACCATTACACAGTTAATATTTGATTGATATTATCACTTCTACTTAAATAGTTATCCGATGATCACATACAGGCATTACTTCTTGTATACTCAGGAGCTCTCAAGATTAAAGTAGAGGTTTGCTTTTCTTGGAAGGTATTTAAGCAATTCGTTAGATATTTGTTAGATATACATATATGCAATTGGAGTTTGTATATGGGGTGGTTCACAATGAAAAAGTTAAGGATCCACATATATATATATATATATGTGTGTGTGTGTGTGTGTGTGTGTGTGTGTGTGTGTGTACATAAACACACACACACACACACACACACACACATATATTTAATTACTTTTAACAATCCAGCTTCCATTAACAATAAACAGCATCCCAATTTCCTTGTGATGAACTAACTCTTCTTCTTTGTTTGCAGTTAAAGTGAGATTGTAAATTCTGGCATCTGCTGGCCCACTAGGAAATCTGTAGATTCTTTCCACTACATCTTTTCATTCAATAGCTCAGTAATTATGCTTAAGCAACTTAAGGTTAGCCGATGGAATTCTGTCACCGGAAACTTTGGATCTTGAACTGAGTGTAGCAACGGATAAAAGAAAAGATGGAATTAATTCATTCTAACTGCGTCACCCCAGATTCTTGCTCAGCTCCTATTACTGAGATTATAATGCTGATTTTTTATATTCCCTGAATCCAGCTCATGTTTCTTTTCAAGCTTCCAAGTATGCTATCCTGTGCCTTTTCCATTAATTACTCCATTCTTAGGTTTGCCAGAAATAATATCTGTTGCTTAAAATTAAAGACCCTAACATCTATCTTGCGCCATTCTCCAAAATCATCTTATTTATGAGGAGTCATATATAAATGAACAAATGAAAGTAAACTCTTGCATTAATTCATGTTCAGACTGAATTTTCTAAAGAAATATATCTCTTACTTTTAGATAGTCTGGCACTTAATAGGGGCCTAGTAAAGGTTTTTTCCATTCATAAAACCTACTAGTGTGTGTGTGTGTTTTTTAAATGGGAAAATTTATAGTATTAATTGATTAAACTGGGGTTACTGACACAAAGAGTAACATCTTTGTTTCCAAACTAACTCAAATAAATTAATTTTAAGTCAAATGCCATGCTAGGAAAATATGAATAGGTTACTAGATGTTTGTGAAATTTGTAGTCTGCATTTAAACTTTCTGAATAGCATCACACTAACCAATGGTGATATTAAAAAGCATTTATTAAATTTCTGTTAATAATGTTAAGTATAGTCCTAGTGAAATATCTAGGGATAAGTTCTTCAGAATTTGGAAATTATTTCTAACAAATAATTAATTTTAGACTTCTCTTTTGATAGATTTAAGCACCACCATCTCATAATAAAAATGTTTTATAATTTGTTTTAATTAAGATTTACCAAGAATTAAGCTATTTTAAAAAGATTTGAATATTTTGCAGAAATAGGAAATAAAAATACTAACAAGGAGACAAGTTCTATTAAAGATAAAATTATTCCTAGTATCAAAAATCTGTTGACATTTGGTTATAATTGAGAGAAAAAAATAATTTGCTTTTTGTCATTTAGTGCTTTAGCTTTTTAAAAGAATATTACTTTAAACAACTTAACTATACTGCATAATAGATTGATATTATATTTCATATTTAAAGTCCTATGACACTAAAATATAATTAATTTATTAACTACATCAAAAGATTTTCAATACAAATTAAATGTTATAATTTATTTTCCTTTCCCACAAATTTCTGAAATGAGTGCTCTGCATTTCCTCGCATGCATATAGTAATTAGTTATTCACTGGGCAATGGCCAGTACTACAGCTCATTGGGCAGCTAAATGGTAATATTGTGAAGTTTTGTCATTTTACATAAATGTCACATCCTTTCTCGATATGTAGGCAAACAGCATCTCAGTAATAAAAAGCAGGCCTCTACATTTCTTTTAGGTTAATAATAAATCTACGGTTTCAAAGTATAGGCTTAACTCATAAAATGTGTGATCTAATAAATAATTATTATGTGAATGATTTTAACCTATTTATTTATTTATTTATTTATTTATTTATTTATTTATTTATTTATGTTTATGGTGACATTGGTTAACAAAATCCAGTAAGTTTCAGCTGTACATTTTAACAGTAAAACATATATCTATATTTACATTATTTGTTCACTTCCCATAGTTAGATTTCTTTCTGTCACCGCATATTTAACCCCTTTTACCCAGTCTCCTCTCCACTTCCGTCTGGTAACCACTGGTCTATTGTCCATGTCCATGAGTCTCTGTTTGTCCTGTTTGTTCGTTGCTTTTTAACTGAGTCCAACTTGTATAGGACAGCATCCTATATATAGTGACTGCTCAAAAGATCTTCAACGCTAGTGACAATACTCTAGATTTGACTTATATAAAAATGGCTACTTATTCTAACTAATTTAATTAATCTGAATAACTCCTGTGGACTCATTGTCTTATATATGACCTGAATAATGATTGCTCCCTTCTATCTACTTTCCATTCATTCAAGGAATAAAATTACTATCAACTAATAGGGTAAGAAGCAGGGTTAGACGGTCAGTGGACATTTTTACATTGTGAGCTCCAGGCCCTTTGTGAGAATCATTTTGGTGGATACCAAAGACAAGAGTTTTAGAAACATTACATAATAAAGACAATGTGTTTTGGGCATTCGGTTATCTCAGAATGTCATAAAATCAAACAATGAAATGAGATAATCCCACATCAGTCCAGTGGAATCATGCCAGATTAATTTCTCATGACCCTGAAAAAATAGTTGAGAAGTGTGTACAGTAACCAACTTCTGAATTATAATGTGATAAGATCATTTGACAGTCATCTAAGACAGAGAGAATAGAGACAAGTGGGAAAGAAATTAGATTGTCTAAGCATGGACTTTGGGTAAGTGTCTTCATTTAACCTTAAGTAAAGGAAAAAATTAAATTATCAGCATAGATCATACGCCAATTTTTTACAAAAAAGAAAAATAATAAAGGGAAAATTTCTGCTTTGAAAATTACTCATTAGAAGAAACACAGTAAAATTTATAAGATTACTTGATGTCTTTAATAGGACTTAAGAATTACCATCTAGGAAATAAACCAGATCCATAAGAAAATAAAAGTGAAATTAATGAAAAATGAAAATAACACTAAAGGAAATTATTTCAAGAAGATAGAACTCGGCAAGCTAATATAAAGCTGTAATGTAAATAAAAGTCAATCCAAGTCTTAAAATTTACAATAGAGACAGAAAAGGATAGATTTGACTATGGAAAATTGAATCATTGACAGGAAGGATCAACTTGATAATTTTTTTTATAATACTAGGAAAAGATAATCAAATAAAAAGAATGAGTGACTAGATAATAGGTATGGAGGAGATAATATTAATAATTAAATTAATTTGATGTATTTATTTAGTTGAATATTATGCAAATATTAAAATAATTTGAAAACATGGACATCATAAACTATATATATACACATATATGGATATAAAAATTTATTTGGGCCTAAAAATACATAAATATAAGCTCATAAACATACCATTTATAATAGAAAAATAATGAATTACCATGTTTATAATAATTATCTTTCTATTATAGGGAGACACTGATTTTAGTTTCTCATTTAAATTTTTTTTGTGTTTTCTGAAGGTTCTATAAATGTGTAATATTTTACTATTAAAAAATTTACATTTTCATAGTATATAGGAGAAACGGGGACATCCACCAGAAAATCCTGACAATAGATATTGTCAAAAGGGACTGCTTCTAGGGAATGGGACTTGAATAGGGTAGAGAGTGACACATGATTTGTTTTGTGTAAGCTCGTTTAAAAGCTGTACTTTTAACATTTTGATAAAAAATACTTTAAAAATTGTAGCAAGAGAATGTGAGCATTTGGACAAGAGTTTGGTAGTATCAATTCTGAGAGTAATAAACTAACAATAAAGATAAATTCCTTTTAAATTTTTAGTTAAGAAATCCACTAACTTTTCCAATGTATTCATACTTTTTTCTCATATTTACCATCACATTAAAATAGAATTTTATATTAATTGTGTTATATGATGTTGTATGCTTTGCCAGGCAGACTGAATGCCATAAACTATTTTCAAGATAGAGATTCCTTTACCTAAGATGATCACCTCATTTTGAGCCCAGGTCTTCTCATCTGGATGTTTTTATTTCTCACCTCCATTTTCAAGCATTGTCTCACCATCTTCATCTCAGAAATCCCATATTCTGGTAATCCAGAATTAATTTGTACTAGGTCTTATCATACTCTCTGTTATGCACAATCTTTTAGTAAGGTGCTAGTCCACCACCACCTCAACGCCAAACACTTTGAGATGATATCTTAGTCAGCAAACAGCCATGATCTCCACTCATTCTGCCAAAAGCTTTTGAAACTTGTTTAGAGCAGAAAATGTTATTAAATTTCACTAATTATCTGAGTTTACAATTAGTAAACTTTTCAAAGGATGGTGGTTAATTGATGCCCCAGAAGGAGAATCATAATTACTGATGGAATCATACAATATCATCATGTTCATATATAAATTTCATAACTTTCTCGTTACTAATTAAAATTCATTTACAGTGTTTGCCATTTATCGCTGATTACAATATGCAAAATAGCAATTATGCTTATTATTAACATGTCAGGGTTTTTTTTAATAAATTATATTTGATTACAATAGTATGCTCTGGTCTTCTACATTGTCTCCCCCCGCTGCCGCTCCCTCCCCCCACAAACACACTTTATGTGATTGTTTATTCACATAGCAGAGGCTGTTCCTGATTTTTATGATTGTGGATAGTGGTCATTTGATTTTAACTCTTTAAAAAAATTTTTTTAACCATAAGAAAAAAAAGAGAGAGAAGAATAAACAAGAGTAGCGACTGTTTGTTTTGTTTATTTTTTTCAGTGAATACAGCCATGTCAGTCAAAGCTCAACTTCTTCATTTCACATGGTTCACCTACTATGTATGATGTCATTGCAGGAGCCAGATCATGAAGAGCCTGTGAGGCAGCAGACGTTTGGAGAGTGATAAATGACAAAGAGAGCTCCGGAGGTTACTCAGTGCATTAGTTTCTTAGGGCTAGAGTAACAAAGTATGACAAACAGTGGCTTAAAACAATAAAAATTTTATTCTTTTACAGTTTTGTAGGCTAGAAGTCTGGAATCAAGGTTTCAGCAGGGGCACGTTTTCTCTGAAGACTCTAGAAGAGGATTCTCTTGTTTTTTCCTAGATTCATTTCCTAGAGGTGAATGTCAATCCTGAATATCCCTTGGATTGCAGTAGTATTACTCCAATCTCTGCTTCCATCTATCTTCACAGGCATTCACCCTGTGCAGCCATATGATCCAGTCATATGGATCAGGGCTCATCTTAATATGATATGATTTAGTCTTCACTTTATTGCATCTGTAAATACCCTATTTCCAAATAAGGTCATGTCCACAAGTACTGGGAGTTAGAATTTCGACATATCTTTCTGGAGACACACTTCAACTTACAACCCTTCAGAGATAATTGCTTCAATTAAAGTAAGAGAAGATGAGCCAGTTTGGGAAGTCACTGAGGATATTGGCAGGGAAGAATTTAAGAGATATTTAAGTGACAGAAATATCAGGAATTAGTAACACATTGGATGAGGGGATAAGATCCATTTTCCATCAGAAATTTGAGAAGACAGTGGTGTGATTACAGTGATGTGATTAATATAGAATGGTGGTTTGGGAAGAGAAAATGATTTGAAATTGAAAAGAGGTAATGAGTGAAGATGTACTCATAAGGTGAATTACAAAATTATCTCTGCTCAGGGAGTCAAGCTATTATGGCGTGTTGAAAAGAATAATTTTTTTAAGACATAAGACTATATATCATTCATAGATCTTTTGATGCTATCTCAGATTCCTTCAGCCTTCCCTACGTTCTGAGTAGGCTGAGGTGCCACAACTAGCACTAATCAATCCTGGGATGTCAGGCACTCCTCCTTGGCCACTGTCACTTAGCTGGGCTGACCACTTGCAAAGCAGAGTTTATCACTTCCTTTATCACTCCCAGGCTGGAATAAAATGTCACGTCGCAAGACAGTTTATCTGTCATTGTTAAGAGGCAAAAAGGAATTTTATAACACCATCTAGAAAGAAAGGGAATTAAATATCCATGGAGTGAAATTTGACCATTATGAAAGTGAAAAAACTAGACAATCGGGGAGATAAATTCTTTCTTCTTTTCCATAGATGGCCCAAGTCACAATTCCTCCCTATAGCCTGTTGATAATGTTCTCATGTGTTTTGAGTGGCTGCACATGATGAGGAATCCACTGTGTTTCTTCATGGTTACTTGTGAAGCACAACCAAATGTATTAATGCATCACTTTACTTCTTTTCTTTCCTCATTTCCCTTAATCCTCATTCTGGCTGCTCTGGGTTTGCATTTCCCAAATAAAGTACCCGCTGTTTAAATCTTTGCCCCAGGAACCACTTTCTGGGGAACCCAGTCTAAGATAGATTTATTTTAAACATTTTCTAAGCCAATAGTTTTCATACTTTCTTCTGGGTGGGTGGAGCTTTGGGATCCCATCCCAGTTTTGGAATTGTGGTAAATAATTAGTGATGAATAACAGTGATAAGATATTGCTTACAAGAGTTTATATTCTGGTGGGAGAGGCAGATAGTAAACTTGTAAAGAAAATAATAACAAAAATAATTTCAGACAGTAATATGTACTATAAGAATATAAAACTAGGTACCATGATAGGAATTGCTGAATTAATTAGATTGTGTAGTCAGAGAAGAGCACACTGAGCAAGTGCTCTGAGACTAGGATGAAAAAAAATGGCCAGTCACTGGAACAGTCTAGACCAGTGGTCCTCAACTTTTTAGCACCAGAGACTGGAGCTCCTATGAGAATCTAATGTCTGACGATCTGAGGTGGAGCTGAGGCAGTGATGCTAGTGCTGGGGAGCGGCTGCAAATACAGATAAAGCTTCTCTGGCTCTCCGGTTACTCACCTCTTGCTGTGCAGCCTGGTTCCTAAAAGGCTATGGACTGGTACCAGTCTGCAGCCTGGAGGTTGGGGACCCCTGGTTTAGACAGAGAGATAATCAAGCACAAAATCTCTAGAGCAGCAACAAACTTGATTTTCTTGAGGAACAGGAAGATAATCAGTGACTGGAGTATAATGAATGAGGAGGTGTGATATGAGGTTCCATAAAAGTTAAAGGCAGTGTTTAAGATATGTTGACAATACAAAATAATTTTAAGATTTTATTGAAAATACAATGGGAAGAAGACATTAGAGGATTTATGTTGGGAAGTGACAGAATCTGACTCAATTTTTAAAACACGTCATTCTGATCTCAGGTGGAAATGGACTGAAAAGGGCAAGAGTACAAGAGAAACCAGTTAAAAGACAGTGTAATAGTCCAGGTCAGAAATGATAGTGGTTTAGGCTAGAAGTCTGACAGTAAGAATAGAGATAATGAGAAAGGGACAAATACAGAATATATGTTGCAGATAGAGCTGAAAAATTATTTCTCATGGATTAGATGTTCAGGGTAAGAAAAATGATGACTTGAGCAACTGGGTGGCTGATGGATGGATGCCAGATACTAGCAAGTAAAAGAACTAGAAAGAAATCAAGAAATCTTGTCTCTATTACTTTGTGAAAATTCATCAACAACTTAGCAGCTCAAATCACACACAGTTATGATTTCATAGATTCCGTGAATCAGCAATCTTGGACACATCTAACTGGGTCCTCTGTAAGGCCACAATCAAGATATTGGCTGGACTGCAATCTCACCTGGAGGCTGGGGATAATTCCGCTTCCAAGCTTACTCAAGGTGTTGATAGAATCCTTTTCCCTGTGCTGTAGATGTGAAGTCCCCAGCTTTTTGCCTTTGGCTGAGGCCATCTGAGCTCCTAGAAGTCTCTTGTCATTCCTAGAGACTGAGCGTAGTTGCTAGAATCATTCATAGTTTCCATTCATGCACAACTTTCCAACATGGCTGCTAATTTTAGCAAGCCAGCAAGAACTCTTAAAACAACTCTTTTAACAGGAGTTAAGCAACACATTCAATCATCTTTACTATATTCTTTTGGTTAGAAGCAAGTCACAGGTCCTGCCCACACTCCAGGGAAAAGGATAATGAAAAAATTTGAACACCAAGAAATGGGAATCACAGCAGGGCTCCACAGCATCTGTCCACTACAATGCCCATTAAATCTTCAAATTGAACTGTCAAATTGAATAAATGAATTTTGAAAGCAGTAGAAAGATCCACACTGGAAATATAAAAATAATCGAAATTAACCTCTTTATTTTGTCTAGCACTAATTGAGGCATATACTAATTTTCATAAATTCTAACTACAAATCAGTACAAAACTAGGTCTCAAATAAACTTTTCTTAACTTCTAGCTTAAGAAACCATGAACTCTAGGAAATTGCCTTTCCAGACTGCAGAAGTACGCTAACACACTGAAAGGTGACGTGCAACATCACCAACACTTTCATCCTAATATCATGTTTTTAGTGTCGTGAAGTAAGAAATAGAATTGGAAAAAATAGCTAATAATACTTCAAAGTGTTGTCCAGGTGTAACAAGGGAGCTGGAGGTCAATCAGTAAATACTGTCAGTTTATTTCCTACACGGCATATTCTTTAAATATTACTTGCACTTTGTTCATCCTGTGGAGATGACAAGGAGAGAACCAACCCAACGGTTTTTATAGAAGTTCTTGAAGATCAGCCTGAGAAACATGGCCTATACTGCAGGGAAATTGAAAAGAGCATTTGCCCAACTGGTATACAGATGTCTTTTGGAAAAGAATCCTACAGAGGCGCATGTTGGTGAGAGAGGGGAGTAAGAAACGCCCACTCTCTGATGCTAGCTGGACTGAAGTTGTTATCTTCTTGCATTTAGAAGCATCGGTTATGTAAGTTCAAAAATAATTAGTAGATGTTTAAAGAATAAACCACTTGAAAAAAGTTTTTAATGAGTAAACTGTTGAAGATTTTAAAAACTAGAAATAACTTTAGTATTGGGGGAGACCATATTTTATTTATCAGTGATGTGCAAAGATGATTTAGGGTGGGAGCTTTGGCAATTTAACTTGAATTCTGGGAACTGAGCTAGCTTATTTTTTGCAGATATCCAAGCATGAGTTGAAATGTATTTGGTAGTGGCAAAAATGAAAAGAAAAGAATAAACGCCGCTGATACTTTACAGAATAATTGGCAAGACTTATGACAAAGTATAAGAAATAAATGAGCAATTAAACAAAACATAAATGTCAGTATTTGATTCTGTTTGTTGAATTAATTGTCATTGGCAAAAAAATATGTATCGATTTTATGTATTGCTTATGCTATAGATTATATCATATATTATCTGACATCTTTTGGCTATTCTAACATAATGACAAAACGTGTAAAGGTTGTTTACAAGGAGTGACTTTGGCATATAAAAAGGCTGTATTTGGTATTCTAGAGACAGTAGAAAGTTTATTTGAGTAAAAATTGAAGCTGCGCAACCTTGGACAACTGAATCTGTACATATTTTACGTCTGTTTTTTTTGCGTGTTGCTAAAATAAAATAAAGTTACCATGGGAACTGAAATATTGTGTTCTGAAATTTAGTTTCAGAAATTTAATTTCTTAAGTATATCTTTGAGAAGAAACTGTAAAAAAGAGAACCAAATAATCTCTGAATTTTATGATTCCAATATTTTGGAGCAACCATTAAAAATGATATTTTTTTCTGGAGTTGTTGATGATTTTCTATTTCCTGTATTATCAAAATCAAATCAATTAAAATTCACTAAACTTAATATTAGACTCTATACATTTTATTTAGTTTCACATACATTCGAGTTCACAGTTTTTATAGTAATTATTCTATGTGTTTGGGCACACTGCAGTCTGAGTAGCATGGAGGTAAAAAAAATATATATGGACTAAGGGTCGGTAGTAACCTAATCTTGAAGGCATTGAGATCTTCATACATGTTGATTACTGATGGCAAGTTCAAATGTGACAAGAGACTTCAGTAGGTCAGAAAAATTTGGCAATATTATGGTGTCTTTAATATACTCTACCATATTTCAGATAGACAATTGTACATCTTAGTTTGTTATTCTCTAGGTGAATTTAACTCCTTAATCAAGAATTTGCAACACAAGCTTTATAACTAAACAGAAAAAATTCCAAGAAATCCTATGAATTAGATACTTAGTATTATCCACTTTTAACTGCAACTGAGGGACTGAGAAATTAAGTTTCTTATCCGAGGTTGCAGAACAGAGATAGGAGGTGGTGGAGCTGACATTTGAACCTGGGTAATTTGGCTTCAGAAACTTTGCTTTTAATCACTGAAGAATCTGACTTCTGTAAATTTGATCTAGTCTCGAGATTGCGTAATACATGATTAGTAGGACCAGAAGTGCATATGTGTATTATTGCTGTGGTTTGGATGAAATAGAATTATCTTTTATTTAGAAGACCCTAATTCAAATTTCGGCATCAACTCTAAAGAGTTATCTGACTTGGGGCAAGTTGGTAATGTCCCTAAGATTTTTTCAAATCTATAATATATGGATAGAACCACAACTTTCAGAGAGTTGATGTAATGTTTAAATGTGAAAAAAACATGTAAAGTGTTTAGTACATATTTACATTAAGAGTATTGGCAATTAAGAATCACTATTTATCCACCATCTGGAAACATTCATGTGTTTAAAGGCTGATGTTACCCTTTAATTACCTAATGCATGTTATGTAAGGCCACTTGCAGTGTAAGCCTTGACAGTTGGCTTCTCTGTTTGCAATGCAAGTGCCTGACTTCAGCTTTGATTGCTGTGGCATTGCTTCAAAGAGGCAATCACTTCAAAGATGGCTATCTCTGATAAACACATTGCCAGCCATGAGTAGATAAAGAGCCAGGCTATTGAACAAGTCCCCTCGCCCCACGCCCCCAATTCTAGTCTCCCTGTCAGGCTTCTTTGCTTTAGAAATCTTTGTTAATTTTGATAACTGACCATTCGGGCCATTTGTGTTTTTCTCTTCCCATGATGTAAAATCTCACTTTTATGTTTTAAATTGACCACTAAAGAGTGAGGTGTTCCTGCTGTTGTAGGACTGCTGAGAACTGGCATTGGGTGGGAGGGGAATGATGATGCATTCTTTTGTAGTTATCAGAAGAGTATGGATTTAGCAGAGCTAAAAAGTTTCCTCATTTCCAGCTTTTCTGGGGAGTAGTCCAATTAAAAAAATGACTCAAAAGCAAGCAAGAACTATGAGAAGTTAGCATTAGAAAACCATTAAGGACAACTTGCAAATTTTTATTATGTTAACCAATGTTCTGGTAGAGAGGAACACCTGCCAAAATAGCTTCTCAATTTAAGTTGAATAATCTAGTTAAACTTTTACTTCATCATTTGTTGGTAGTTACACAATAGGCATGGGGATGTAAAGTACAGGATAGGGAATACAGACAATAATATTATAATAACTACGTATGGTGCCAGGTAGGTACTAGATTAACTAGGGGGATCATTTCATAAATTGTATAAAAGTCTAACCACTATGCTGTACACCTGAAATTAATATAAAATAATATTGACATCAATTGTAATTAAGACAACAAAAATAAACGGTTAAAAAAAGTGGGAAAAGTGTAATCAGAATCAAAACACTGACATATTAAAACAAATACAACAGATGGGAAACATGAAATAAGTAAAAAAGTGGAAAGAATGGAGGGTTGGGGTGGCTCCAGTTTCTTGGTAGGATTGACTAACTTGCAATTAATATCATTTTGCATGTGGTTTATCACATGAGAACTGTAGCGTTGACTCATCTGATAATGATCATTTAGTTTAACTAAAGATTTATGAATCTTTATCTATCATTATACTGATTGAATTGAAGCTCAAATACACTGATTGAATTGAAATACACTTGAGTGTATCATTAGTGGTTTATTTTGTTTATAAGCAAGTAAGTCAATCCTTTCAAATTCATGGGCATGCTTCCTGGAGCTCTTTTTAATATGTATTACTTAAGGATATTTTGTAAGAAAGTGTGGTTTACCTTGAACAGGACATTAAGCGAATCCCAGATACACGTGGCATGTATTTGGAAGAGATAAGCGGCAACTCGGCCGCTTGGGTGATGACGTGCTTAATAGCTCTTGAGACCACATCAGCTATAAAAGCTACTTAGGAATTTATTCCCCGCTTTCCCCCCAGACAATTCACTTGTTCTGGGAGCATTCACAGAGACCACCTCTGGTAATTGCTTTAAACGACCAAAAGTTATGGTCAGAACTGTTTTTAGAGTCTTTCTGGTTGCCTGCACTTACAAACACCCTTAAGGGCACTTAATGAATAACCTTTTACTGATGTACCACCCTCTCATTACCACCTGGGCTTCCAAGCAAAAGACATAAAAGGTGAGAATTATTTCCTTGGTGGTTCAGCCCAGCCCTTCAAAAGCAGTGGCACTTTGTAGATGGCATCTATCCGTGGGAGGAAAATTATACCTTAGGTCATTTTAAGCAGAGCAGATCATAAAATGAAACATTATAAAATCTTTGGGTTTTATAATAGTACCATGTCATAAATTCTCCCTGTGGAGAGAGTGCTGGGGCCTGCTTTACATTTGTAACGTACGCAGTGGAACAATGCACTAAGAATATCCTAATTCAGAAATTATTCTTCCTACATTATTAAAGAAATCACTTAAATGGTTGGGCACATGGATTTTGGATCTCATTGTGAGCATCTTATAGAGAAAACATACCATACACACATACACACAGACAAATATGTCAATAAGATGCAGCCTATTTAAAAATAAAAACAAAACAAAAGTGGATTTCCTGGTTTAGAGAATCCAAATCATCAATCTGTCTTAAGTGAGGAAATAAGAAAACTTGTTCTGGCTTCACAATAAAAGCTCTCTCCTTCCTTCTCTCCTACCTGCATTTTTTT